>NC_056763.1:4405000-4415000 GCF_018687715.1 Carya illinoinensis
CAATAAAACCAATGATTTAATTACTACATAGGTTCATACAAGTCTTTCGATCTCTATACTTACCTATGCTAAAATATTCAAGATCTACCCTATGATTCCCTCTTTCGATAGCAAATCACAAGATTAAAAATCATCTAATCAATGGCCAGTTAATTAGAAGCAATAAACTCAGAATAAATCAGATAAACAAATAGAGAATTGCATTAAATTAGCCTAGACAATTAAGCATAGTTCGAAAATATGTTACATCGTTTTCCTAGAATAAAGAAAATTTAGCTCATGCTAGAAATGGAATTCCACATAAACAAATTCACCATAATTGTTCTGAGAAGATTGGAAGAAAATAAACACTGAAAAATCCTCCTTGCAGCCGCAACTCGTCTTCAAAAGCTCAAGGGAACGATTCAACGCTTTTCTCCCGTCCGTGCTCGTGTATGATTCCAACGTACGTGCAATAATTGGAATTTCCTCTCCAAAATAGATGATTTGAATCCCTCTAGTTATGTTTTTCTGTCCCAAAAAGTGTTCTCCAGTCAAAAAGTACGGCCATAGAGTGAAAAATCTCTTTTATAAGGTCTGACAGCGGAAGATCCTAATTCTATCAAAATACGATGTTCGCTCGAGCGGGGTGTCGAGCGCACGTCGAGCATTCGACTCTGCCTGAGTTCGCTCGAGCGTCCTATCAAGCGCACATCGAGCATTCGACTCTGCCTGATTTCGCTCGAGCGATCTTGTAAATTCTGCAATATGAAATTTTTCAAGTCATCACTTACACCAAGAGAGCGTCAATTTGTAGAGATGATATGTAATGGTGAGTTCTTAGACAAAGATCCTGATGAGGCCATAGAATACCTCAATGAGCTTGCTGAAAAAGCTCACACTTGGACTGGACCTAGTGCTACTGAGAGCACAAATAGGTCACGACCTACAGGAAACGTAAATGGTGGTGGAATTTACCATCTCAGGGAAGAAGATAACCTAAAAGCTAAGGTTGAGATGCTCACTAGAGAGCTAGAGGCGTTGAAGACTAAGGACTTAAAGCCAACACACGTGGCTAATCATGCAGAGTCTTTTGGACCATGTTTTGTGTGTGGTGGGGTAGATCACCTTGCCCAAGAGTGTCCCACATTGGCTGAGATGAGAGGAATGTATGAGGAACAATGTAATGCCTTAGGTATGTACAAGAAGCCTTTTACACATTTCTCTGACACCTATAATCCGGGGTGGCGTAATCACCCCAATTTTATCTGGAAGTCTAAAAACCAGCTGCCTGCACAACCCCCTAGTTCATATCCTACACCATGTCATGCACCTTCATCTTCTAGGAGCCCCTTAGAAGATACTTTACATGCTTTTATTGAGGCACAAGGTAAGACTAACCAAAAGTTTGAATCTTTGATTACGCAGGTTGTTGAAGAAAATAAGGAGATAAAAAGCCAAGTGTCCAAATTGATGAGCTCCTTGAGTATGAATGAGCGAGGTAAGTTTCCTTCTCAAGCTCAATCCGTACCCCATGGTCAACACATGGCACAAGAGAATTTGAAGGATGCGAATGCCATTGTGACACGAAGTGGTCAGTCATTACACATCCCAACAACGAACAAATCAGAGGATGTGGAAGAGGATCAAAGCAATAGTGATGCCGAGCTGCCCAAAGAAGCCGAGGTAATAAAGAGCCCAGTTAAGGTACCATTTCCTCAAACTTTAAAACTGAATAAGCGAACTTTGGATCCTAACAATGAAATCTTGGAGAATCTCAAGCAGGTAAAAATTAACCTCCCTCTTTTGCATGTTATTAAACAAGTTCCTACTTACGCAAAAGTTCTTAAAGATTTGTGTACAGTCAAGAGGAAGCACCATGTTAAGAAGACAACATTTCTGACAGAGCAAGTTAGTGCTCTAATTGAGCAGCGGATTCCTCCCAAGTACAAGGATCCTGGTTGCCCAACCATTGCATGCAGCATTGGAAATCATGAGTTTGGGCAAGCTTTGCTAGATTTAGGAGCTAGCGTGAATCTAATGCCATATTCTATTTATTTGCAGTTGGGGTTGGGAGAAATCAAACCAACCACTGTGGTATTACAATTGGCTGACCGTTCAGTCAAAGTACCTCGGGGTGTGGTAGAGGATGTTCTAATTCAAATTGATAAATTTTATTATCCTGTTGATTTCCTAATCCTTGACACTAGCTCTGTTGTTGATACTACTTCTAAAATTCCTGTGATTTTAGGTAGGCCTTTCCTTGCCACTGCTAATGCTCTTATTAATTGCAGAAATGAGCTCATGAAGCTTTCTTTTGGAAACATGACTCTCGAGGTGAATATCTTCCATATTGCAAGACAGCCAGAAGATGATGACGAGAGCCACCAGACATACATGATTGACTCACTCATAGAAAAGGGAGTTTCTATAGCTCATGATTTTGACCCCCTTGAGTATTTTCTTGTTAATTCTGAGTTTGATTCTATCAGTAATCCATCTGATGTAGTTGATATTTGTGCTATCTTTGATAGAACTCAGGATTATGGCACTCGGGCCTGGCAACCGAAGTTTGAGGAGTTGCCTGAGAGAGAGGAAAAGCAAATTCCTTCAAGTGTGGAAGCACCCAAAGTTGAACTGAAACCTCTGCCTAAGGGTTTAAAGCATGTTTTCCTTGGTCCAGGTGATACTTTTCCTGTTATTATCTCATCTAAATTGTCTGAGTCTCAAGGTGAGAAATTAATTCGGATCCTAAGTGAGCATAAGTCAGCCTTAGGGTGGAGCATTGCTGATATAAAAGGTGTTAGTCCCCTGGTCTGTTCTCATAAAATTAATTTGAAGGAAGGAACTAGCCCTCATAGAGACCCCCAGCGTAGGCTTAATCCTACTATGAAAGAAGTGGTGAAAAATGAAGTTTTGAAACTATTAGATGCAGGAATCATATATCCTATTGCTGATAGTAAATGGGTAAGTCCTACACAGGTTGTTCCTAAGAAGTCAAGTGTTACTGTGGTGAAGAATGACCTGGGAGAGCTAGTCCCTACAAAACTTGTGACTGGGTAGTGGATGTGCATTGATTATAGAAAATTGAATGCTGCCATCCGGAAAGACCATTTTCCTCTCCCTTTTATTGATCAAATTCTTGAGCGTGTGGCTGGTCATCCTTTCTATTGTTTCTTGGATGGTTATTCTGGTTATTATCAAATTGAAATTGCATTAGAAGACCAGGATAAAACCACTTTCACTTGTCCTTTCGGTACTTATGCTTTTCGTAGAATGCCATTTGGATTGTGTAATGCACCAGCTACTTTTCAACGTTTCATGATGAGCATTTTTAGTGACATGGTTGAAAATTGCATGGAAGTTTTTATGGATGACTTGACTGTTTTGGATCTACTTTTGATGCATGCTTATTGAATTTAGAGAGGGTGTTGACTTGCTATGAGGAGAAGGAATTAGTTTTGAATTGGAAAAAATGCCACTTTATGGTACCTTCAGGTATTGTGTTAGGGCATATTATTTCTTCTAGGGGGATAGAGGTAGATCAATCTAAGATTGAATTAATCTCTAAGTTGCCTACACCTAGGACAGTAAAGGACGTGAGATCCTTTCTTGGTCATGCGGGCTTTTATAGGAGGTTCATACAGAATTTTTCCACCATATCTAGACCACTATGTGACCTCCTAGCTAAAGATGCCCCATTTGAGTGGACACAAGATTGTCAAGAGGCCTTTAAAACACTAATTGGCAAGCTTACCTGAGCACCCATAATGCAGCCACCTGATTGGACTTTACCTTTTGAGATTATGTGTGATGCAAGTGATTTTGCTGTAGGTGCTGTACTTGGACAGCGAAGGGAGGGAAAGCCTTTTGTCATTTACTATGCTAGTAGAACTCTAAATAGTGCTCAGATAAATTACTCCACCACTGAAAAAGAGTTGCTAGCTGTAGTGTTTGCTTTGGATAAGTTTCGTGCTTACGTGATTGGTTCTCCTATTATTATTTTACGGACCATGCAGCCCTTAAGTACAAAGAAGGATGCTAAGGCACGATTAATACGATGGATTTTACTTTTGCAGGAATTTGACATCACCATCAAAGACAAGAAAGGAGTGGAGAACGTAGTGGCTAACCATCTCTCGAGGCTCACATTTGAGGACACCTCTGACCACCTGCCAATTAGGGATGATTTTCCCGATGAGCATTTACTATCTATTACTTATCTACCATGGTTTGCTCATATTGTGAATTATTTGGCTGCAGGTGAGATACCGGTGGATTGGAGCGCTCAGGACAAGGGGAAGTTCATAACTGAGGTACGTAATTTCTATTGGGATGATCCTTTTCTTTTCAAATACTGCCCTGACCAAATTTTAAGGCGTTGCATCTCTAATGAAGAGATTGCTAGTGTCTTGGAATTTTGTCACTCTCAAGCTTGTGGGGGCCACTTTTCAATGAAGAAAACCAATGCAAAAATTCTGCAGTTTGGATTTTATTGGCCCACCATATTTAAGGATGCAAACATCTATTGTCGCTCATGTGAAAAGTGTCAAACGTTAGGAGTTATATCCCATCGTAATATGATGCCCTTAAACCCAATTTTAGTGATTGAAATTTTTGATTGTTGGGGCATTGATTTTATGGGACCATTTCCTCCTTCTTTTGAATATCAATATATTATTGTGGCAGTAGATTATGTGTCAAAATGGATAGAGGCAGTAGCTTGCAGGAGCAATGATAATAGGACGATAATCAAATTTCTCAAAGAGAATATGTTATCTCGATTTGGTACACCATGTGTTATCATTAGTGATCGGGGTACACATTTTTGCAACCGTTCTTTTGACGCTTTGATGAAAAAATATGGGGTGGTACATAAGATCTCTACTGCCTACCACCCCCAGACAAGTGGATAGATAGAACTTGCAAACAGGGAAATTAAGCAAATTTTAGAAAAAAAAGTCAATCCAGATCGCAAAGATTGGTCTTTAAGACTAGTTGATGCGCTTTGGGCCTATCGTACAGCTTTCAAAACTCCCTTAGGTATGTCACCTTATAGGCTTGTTTTTGGGAAGCCTTGCCACTTACCTGTGGAGCTCGAGCATCGAGCTTATTGGGCCATCAAGCATTTCAATTTTGATATGGGAGAAGCAGGTAAGGTTAGAAAATTTTAGTTGACCGAGTTAGAGGAGTTGAGAAATGATGCTTATGAGAGCTCTAGAATTTATAAGGCTAAAATGAAAGCGTTTCATGATAAAAATATTTTGAGAAAAATGTTTAAGCTTAATGATCGAGTGTTTTTATATGATTCTCGACTCCATAAGCACCCAGGAAAACTTCGGTCTAGGTGGACTGGCCCCTTTTTAGTAAGGAATGTTTTTGTAAATGGGGCGGTAGAAATAGAAGATCTTAAGGATGGTCGGATCTTTAAAGTAAATGGTCAACGCCTTAAAATATTAATTGATAGGCAAGTTCCGGAAGTAGAAGACATTCCACTTGTGGATCCAGTCTATCAACCTTGACTACACCACCAAGGTATGTGTTTCTTTATTTATTTTGTTTTGCTTCGTTTTGTTTTTGTTTTTTTCTTATTTTCTTTCTTTTCCTTTTGTTTGCTGTTGTTTTCTTTGTTTTTGATTGCAGGATAGTTCCATTTCGTCATTTCAGATTACCATCTTTGGTGTTTAGGGAGTTACCCACGTCACTCATCAGGTGTATTCTACCATTTTCAGTTACTCCTATTCAATTTTGATTCTTAAACATTGAGGACAATGTTTCATTTAAGTTGGGGGGTGGTGGTGCAAATTCAGTTTTTAAAATGCTTGTTGGAACTCTGTGGCATATTTTCATGTGTCAATTTTTTTTAATTTACATCACTGAACGGTGCAAAACTGCAAGTGCACAGTAGCGTAGTTTTATAGTAAAGTAATAAGAAGAGTATCGTCCTCAGGGATTGGTACCTTATGTTTGCCAAATACCAAAATTATACTAAACTTGATTTTATCTAGAGGAATCACTAAGATTTTTGTAGTTGCAATTTAAACTAAAATCGACTCAAAGAGAAATATCCAAAGGAATTAAAACTGACGTTCGAAGATCAACTTAATGGGGAGGAAAACTTCTAGGAAATCGATTTCACCTAATTCTTCACTATGCTTTTTTCATCCAACTAACTTAATTTAAATCTCTTTTGTCTATTAGCAAATCTCTAATTCATCCAAAAGCCTCTTTCGATAGTCAATTGGAAATGACTCTTGTTCATCAATTCACACAAGAATATGCAAATTTAATAATCAAGAAAGCAATAAGACCAATGATTTAATTACTACATAGGTTTATACAAGTCTTTTGATCTCTATACTTACCTATGCTAAAATATTCAAGATCCACCCTATGATTCCCTCTATACTTAACTTAATAGCAAATCACAAGATTAAAAAATCATCTAATCAATGGCCAGTTAATTAGAAGCAATAAACTCAGAATAAATCAGATAAACAAAGAGAGAATTGCATTAAATTAGCGTAGACAATCAAGCATAGCTCGGAAATAGATTACATCGTTTTCCTAGAATGAAGAAAAATTAGCTCATGCTAGAAATTTAATTCAACATAAACGAATTCACCACAATTGTTCTGAGAAGATTGGAAAAAAATAAACATTGAAAAATCCTCCTTGCAGCCGCAACTCGTCTTCAAAAGCTCAAGGGAACGATTCAATGCTTTTCTCCCGTCCGTTCTCGTGTATGATTCCAACGTACGTGCAATAATTGGAATTCTCTCTCTAAAACAAATGATTTGAATCCCTCTAGCTATGTTTTTCTCTCCCAAAAAGTGTTCTCCAGTCAAAAGGCTAGAGTGAAAAATTCCTTTTATGCTGTGACAGCGGAAAACCTTAAATCTGTCAAAATACGATGTTCGCTCGAGTGGGATGTCGAGCGCGCATCGAGCGTTCAACTCTGCCTGATTTCGCTCGAGCGGCCAAAAGCCTCCGCTCGAGCGACCTTTGTTTTTCAGCAACCCGCTCGAGCTCCCTGTCGAGCGGCAGTCGAGCGCTTGAATCTACCTGAATTCGCTCGAGCGGCCAAAAGCCTCCGCTCGAGCGAACTTGTAAAATCTGCAATATGAAATTTTGCAAGTCATCAAATACCCCCAAACTTACAACTTTGTTTGTCCTCAAACAAAAAGAAAAGAAAATGATAGTTTAGGCAATATTGACTCGACCCGAAAGAGAAGTATCATCACTCACCAAGCTTTTATGAATTTATATTTCATCTATAGTATCTTACTCTTTTAACATCAAAGATAGCAAGAAAATCAATCAAAAATTTTGCAATTTGTCAAGCAAGAGTTAGGCGTTTACTTTAACCTAAAGTTAAGACCTTGAGTGTGTGTGTGATATAGTCAATTTAACCTCAAACCACCTGCAAACTCAGATAAAAGTAGAACAACCAAAATCAGAAGAATTCTCTTAGAACTTAACCCCATAAGTCCAATTTTCAGAAATCCTCTCCACTAATGTCGTCAACACCAAAATCAGAGATCAAAAGGTCTTTAATATGGTTGTAATGATAGGCCACAGGGTGAGGGTTAAGAAAGAACTAGATATGGAAAATCAAAGCAAACTGAAAAAATACTTAGTGAACAGAACATTAAAAGAGAAACCCACATGATTCAAATCATAGCTCTTTCTTGGCAATATGCTCATACTTGTGGCATTATTATTGATGTAATCACTGATGTAATACCAACAATTCCCTTAACAAAATCTGAGGTAATTCACACTCCGCTTAGCGACTTCTTTTTCTTTTTCTTTTCTTCTTCTTCTTCTTCTTCTCTCTCTCTCTTTTCTTTCTTCTTCTTCTTCTTTTTTTTTTTTTTTTTTTTTTTCAGTCACTTCCTTTCTTCTTCTTTTTCTTCTTCTTATTTGATCAATCAAAGCAAACATAATACGGTTCATCATGAAACCAATTTTTCTCTTTTAAATGTAACTCTCCACCAAAGTATTTTCTCAAACTATCAAAGGTAGATTCATTGTTTTTCAGGCTTAGAGCTGGCATGGTTTATGTAGTTCAAAGAATAAATAAAGGCTTATGAAGGCTCAAGGGGGTTGACTATGGAAACACACCATGTAATGATGGCATGACATTTAGGACGGTTGGGAAAGCTTTTTGGTTATGCCAAAGAAATGCCTAGATCATTTCTCTAATATTTGGTCTCAACTAGGATTTCGCCTCAAGGACCCATCAACGGATTCTAGAGCAAAGCAAAATTGAACCTCCCTCTTTCAATTAATTCAACTTCTTCTCTTCATAAGCAAAATGGAATAAGAGAAAATGACTATGTGCTCAATTGTGTTCAAGGTCAAAGATTTAAACCAAAGTACCCACAAAACTTCACTTGACATAAAAGAAATTTTTGAAAATTTTTCTCAAAACCATCTTCAATCACAAATTTCAGAGTCATAGAGAATTCAATCTTACTCCAATGCATGCTTGGTAAGAGAATCAGACAACCCATCAACAATCCAAGACTTAGAAAACAAGAGGATCAAATGATTATAAGAGTTTACACCCCCAAACTTAAACTAAACAATGTCCTCATTGTAATGCAAAAGTAAAAAGGATTGAAGAAATAAAGGAACTTCCCTGGTTTCATGGTGAATCTTCCGTAGATTAGAATTTTTCAGCTCTTTATTCATGCTAAATAAACCTACATCAAAAACCAATTTATTAAAACTTAAATAAATAAAGATAATAAAATAAATAAAAGAATGAAAGATAGATCTATGGGTTGCCTCCCATAAGCGCTTGTTTTAAAGTCTACAGCCAGACTTTTCAATCATCATCAATTAGGATCTCCAAGAGGAATAAATGCATAGTTCCTCTCCATTTGCTCTCCATAGTAGTGCTTCAATCTCTGACCATTAACTCTGAAAATATTCCCTGTCTTGCCCTTCAAATCTACTGCTCCAAAAGAGAAAACTTCATGAATTGTATAAGGACCCGTCCATCTTGATTTCAACTTTCCTGGAAAGAGTTTGAGTCGTGAATTGAAGAGTAAAACTTGTTGTCCTGGAGCAAACTCTCGCCTAAGAATCTGTTTGTCATGCCACTTCTTCGTCTTTTCTTTATAGATCTTTGCATTTTCATATGCATCATTCCGGAACTCTTCCATCTCATTCAATTGAAGAAGTCGCTTTTCACCTGCTGCCTTCAAATCAAAATTAAACTTTTTTACAGCCCAATAAGCTCTATGCTCCAACTCTACAGGAAGATGATATGCATTTCCAAACACTAATTGGTATGGAGACATCCCGATAGGTGTTTTAAAGGCTGTACGGTATGCCCACAAAGCATCATCAAGCTTCTTCGCCCAATCATTTCTATTGATTTTGACCGTCTTCTCAAGGATGTTCTTGATCTCTCTATTTGAAATTTCAGCTTGACCATTGGTTTGAGGATGGTAAGCAAGTGCTATCTTGTGCTTCACACCATATTTAGAAAGAAGATTCTCAAACAACTTGTTGCAAAAGTGAGTCCCTTCATCACTAATAATAGCTCGTGGAGTGCCAAATCTTGTGAATATATTCTTGTGCAAAAATTTGACCACTACCTTTGCATCATTTGTTGTTGTAGTAATTGCTTCCACCCATTTTGACACATAGTCAACTGCTACTAAGATATAAGTAAAACCAAAAGAAGGAAGAAAAGGCCCCATAAAATCTATTCCCCAAACATCAAACAACTCAACTTCTAAGATACCTTTCAGTGGTAACTCATGACGCCTTGAAATATTTCCCATACGTTGGCACGGGTCACAAGTTTTCACCAAAGTGTAACTATCATGAAAAATAGAAGGCCAATAGAACCCACTTTGAAGTACCTTAGCTGCTGTACGGGTGGCTCCAAAGTGTCCTCCATATGATGATGAATAGCAATGGTGAAGGATGTCTTGCATCTCTTCTTCTGGCACACATCTTCTAATGATTTGATCAGGGCATCTTTTGAACAACAAAGGCT